>NC_068391.1:6493174-6505674 GCF_023724105.1 Carassius gibelio | reverse complement strand
AAAAAGAGATGGAAGGAGTAGAAAGAATTACAGTCTATATAAAGTCTGATCCTGTCCTCTGCTGCTCACTGGGGCCAGAGAAGTTTGTTGTCTGGTCCTCTTTAAAAAGCCTCTTTTCCTGCAGACAGTAGCATGGAAGTTGCAATGTTAGACCATTGCCTTCTTAAATAGGGTCTGGAATAAAGAAGCTCGTTCACTCGCTTCCATCAGGTCGACTCTGTTTTATCTTTGAGTTCAGTCGTGATTTGTGAGGCAGAATTTCATGAGGCAGAATTGCTTCAAAAGATGATGAAGATGTAGATCCTAATGTACCCTGACATGCAGGCGCTTGTGTGGTACATTCTTGGTGTTGCACAGCTGAAGGCAAGTGCAAAAACAGCCCTGTAGATGACATAAGATTGCTTGTCAATTTCAAGTGTTTCTCAGCTGCAGAGCTCTGTGGATCAGGCCACGGATCTGTGCCAGTTGTCATCAAGCTTTTATATGTAAAAAATCTATTAATGTTTTTTTTACATTTTTACATCAGCTTTACAACATCTCTCCCTCTCTCTCTATCTCTCTCTATATATGTATGTGTCTGTGTGTGTGTGGATTCGGAATGAATGAGTGTAAGTAAATGAGTTAACTATTCCTTCACTCCATAATCCATAATTGGTTAACTTTATATAGGGTTTCAATCTCAGATTAAATTTTTCAAAGTCATTAAGAGTTTAGTCTTGACTCCAAGTTAGATTTATAGAACCTTAATTTGAGGTGTTGCAGGTGCGGTGGACCCACCTGGTGGGCTGTTGCCTTTTCCAACACTGGCGAAGGCTCCAAAGCAGAAAAGCCATCTCTTTTGCACTAGAGATTGTAAGGCCAAATCAAAAAGAGCCATTCAACCGGCAGAGGACAAAAGACACCCACGCAAAGCGTACATTGTGCCATCCAGATAAAGGTCTGTGGAAATGGCAGAGCTCAACCGGCATTCACACAGTGACAAGAGGGCGAAAGGTGTGAAAAAAGCCATTGAGGAGCATCTCCCACCGCTGAATGGAGGGATAAGGGTCTTCAGCGGCAATGAAAGTAGCGGACCACAAGGCATTGGAAATGAATGAAGAAAATGGTGTGCGCTGATCTCGTTGTGTGTGTGTATGTGTGTTATCACTTAATGTAAAACCGTGCATCTCCACTGCAATGATACCAGGCAGCGGAGCCTTTCTTTTGAAGGTATGGCAGGGTCAAATGTAGATTTATTTGTTTGAATGCTCCAACGGGCATTGAGATAGACTTCACTTAATGGTCTGATGGTCGTCTAAAAATACTTGACCCCCTAAGAACTACTCAGATAGACCATTGTTCTCTTACTCAAAAAGAGGCCCAAGAAATTAATAGCAATTTTATTGAATCATGCAACCATGGTCTGTGATTATAAATGAATGAATTATGAAACAATTAAGCCTACAGCCAATTTTCTCGGGCCTATTTTACATGCTCCGGACTATCAAAAGGGTTCTGGGAAGTTTTCAAGATTAAACACATGTAAGAACTTCACTACCACGAAGCACGTCCTCATGAACTTACTCAAGGTGAAAACTATTACCAAAGCCTGCCCAGGCAATAAATTTCTATTGATTCTTCATACAAGCAACTTCCTCCCGATAAGCCCCAGAGCTGCTAAGATAATGATTTTTGCATTTACGAGTTCATTCTCAGGCCTTTAAAACATCTGAGACGGACAAAGAAGTTTGCTCACAGCAGTTGGCCCAAGTGCTCAGAAAAGGGACACAGAGTATGTGTGGTTATTCGCTCCCTGACATGGGATACAGGCTTTAAATAATTAACGAAGAGACAGGAATAGAGTAAAAGGAACAAAAACAATCACTGGGGAGGGAAACGGTTGCCAAGAACCAAAAAAAAAAAACGCAGATTAACTGTTTTTAACATCTCATTATTTTAACTAAGTGTAACGTTTTACATTAACTTTGGGAAAATGTTCACAGACTATATCTTGGAGAGTTAGAGAACAGTCAGTTTCAAGTCGAGTCGATGTGAAATAAAAACTGATGCTATTTAGTTTTCTTTATTATTTCATTTCTGGTCTCATTGGTTCATGTTATTCCAAAGAAATGTAAAAACTTATTCTGCCTATAAAATTTTTTTTTATATATAATTAACCAAAGCCTTTTTTATATTAATCAATTTCCACCTTACATTTAGCTTGATTGATTTAATTACAGTTTTTACATCTTTTACAGTGTAAGTGGCAACTCAATTTTAATAAAAAAATGCCATATTTATCTTCCTTTCTCTTTTTCTTTCTTCACTGACTGTCTTCACATTTTTTCAGTACATCTATGCAGACATCAGTGGGTCTGGCACTGATGGATGCTGGGATACATTGATTTGTGTGGCTGTTGGATGTGTGATGTAGTAGAAAGCAGGTGAAAATGTGCCCTCATAGTCTGTAGATATCATTAGCGAATGGGTCATAGTGGAGAGGCGGGACGTCCTCCTTCAGGCGACAGTAAGTCAGGCTGGCTTGACTTTGTGTTTATTGGAGACGTTTGCTGAGGGACAATACTTCATAAATACTTGTCACATATGATAAACAGGAAAACAAACAGAGGCATATTTGATTGTTGTGGATTAAGTTGTCCATATGTGTGTTTGTGTGTGTGTAGTTATGCGTTAATGACTACATTACATTTTTTCCGATATTACTAGACAGGTTTGACCTCATTCTCTTCTTTTCACACAATATTACAGTATTGTATTTGAAGGACATTCTGTCAAAGCTCTGTGTCTTTTTGAGAAACACTTGCAAGAAAAAATTCACTTCAGACTTAATGAATATAAATGCCACTTTCAATATAACAAATGCTGCTAATCCTTCTTACTTTTTGAGCTTTTAACTTTTTTTTTTTCCATAATTGTGCTTTAACAGCATCTGTAAACATCAAAGTATATTTTATAAACTATTGTTTTATTTTAGTTATTAGTTTTTAATATTTGTGTTGTCTATTTTCATTTTCACTTTAATGTTGTATTAATAATGTTGATGTCTTTTTTATCATCATTGTCATTATCCTTTAAATATCGATCTAGTTTAAAAAAAAATCTGTTTTAATTTTCAAGTTAAAACAAATCCATTTTTTTATATTTTATTTCAAGTAATTATATTTTATTATGGTTTTAGATTTAGTTAACTATAATAACTATATATATATATATATATATATATATATATATATATATATATATATATATATATATATATATATATATATATATATATATATATATATATATATATATATATATATACCCAAGCTACACCAAGCTGGATTATGAGTTGAAACACCTTGATACGTAGACCAATATTATCACACCATCTGGTGGGTAGCGTCCTTTGCTCTGTGGTCGGGACTTCGCTGTTGACTAATATTTCTCCATAGAAAAATATAGAACAGTGGCATAGAAATGTGAAGGACATGCGGAGGGTGGAGAGGAGGTATGAATGGAGGGAAAGAGGGGGGCAGAAGAGGTATCTGTGGCTTCAGTTGGAAAGCTTGCATCACGTGCGGCAAATAAATTCATCACCCAGTGAGGATGTCTTGTTCTGACACTAATTTAAGGTCCAGAGCAGTGGGTAATGAACATATTCCATGACAAATGGTGAACGCTTGCATCCGCCACATTTGTTGGGCCTATTTGCATTCTCCAGTTTGCCTCCACAACACCTGGTGTCTGGGGTTTGAGAGCGGCATGAAAGAAACGTCTGAGAATAGAATGACATTAGGCTGTTTCCTCATGACAGTGGAATTGTTCGCTTCGCCTTGTTTAGACTGAGCGCTTTGTTTTAATTTGAGATCTTAGAGACAAGGGCAAATGGTGAGTGGCTGTGTATAACATTTCCAGAAAACCCAAGAATGCTATACAGTTATACTGTATGCCCTTGAGAGCTGTTATATCTCAGAGGAAGTGTTTCTGGGAAAGCATTCTCCGCAGTCTTAGACTTTATGAGCTCTGCAACGTTTAATAATTTAATATGCTTGTGTTGTAATTCAAGAACATATTTCTATAAAGGTATACAGAAGACCTTCAGAAATAAATTCTAGTCAAGATCGGATAGGGTTTTTAGTTTTTGACACAATTGGCGAACAGAATGGAAAGTGATCTATGTAATGATAAGCTTGAGCACCAGTTCATCAAATAATACGTAATATATATAATATTGTTTGAAATATTTTCATCAGAGAAAGGAACTATTTGTAATATTTCTTAATAAATTTCCAGTCTTCCACCTATGTATATCTTAATACTGGACACTATTTTATTTATATATTTTATACATGTATACTATTTTATAGTTTTTTAAATACATTTTGATTTATGGATACAATGTTGTAATATAATAAAATATATAATGCAATAAAACTGTGTAAAATATATTCTGTTTTTGTATAATATATTAAGATGAAAATGGCCCATCTGGATTTGGAGAAAAAAAAGACAGTATGGTAGTTTAAATAAATTATTAATGAATGCGCCTGCAAAGTTTAACCTATTTTAATTGTGGTATTATTATTATTGTTATTATTTTCCTACCAATCAATATTTTTCTCCTTCAGGGTGAGCTAAAAAGAACCTTGTGAAAGTTGTTGAAGTGCACTTCCCAATAAAAGAAATTGTTCTCGCAGGCAGGTGTTTCTGTCACGTGTTGGCATTTCATCACAGGTGCCATCTTGACAGTCTCCCTCGGCAACACTCGGATAATGGTTATTAACACAAAAACACACAAAAAATCCATATTCCACAACTTGCTGTTTGTCAGTTTGACAGCTCTCCGCATTAACGATGGCGTCAGCCCGCAGGATGTAAAGCAATTACTTTGAGACTCTCAATTAATGAGCTTCCCAAAACTGTTGTCACTGTTATTATAGAACCTTATCAGACATTTCCAGGGCTCTTTATTTCACTCTCTGAAAAAGAAACTATGTGTATTTCCAGTGGATCATTAGCATTCTCAGTCCGTCTAAAGACAAATTATTTTGGCAATGCGTTTTGGAGTTTCAGGTGAGCATAATTGTCCACCTTGTAGGTGCACGGTCAATCTCAGGTCAATCAGGGAGTACTGTATTTGTGAAAATGTCACTTTTATTGGATGATGAAATTAATCTCCTTATGTGTACAGTAAAAACTTTGACAAGATCAACTGCTCAAGAATGCGAATAGCTCACCTAAACATGGAAGTTTGCTGAAATTGCCATAAATGTGATTGCATTTAATTTTGTAGAAATTTAGCATTGCATCACACGCTCACCAATGGATCTTCTTCAGTGAATGGGTGCCGTCAGAATGAGAGTCCTGCTGACAGAACAGCTGATAAAAAACATCCCAATAATCCACAAGTTACCCACACAACTCTAGCCCATCAATTTACATCTAGTGAAGTGAAAAGCTGCATGTTTGTAAGAAACAAATCTTATATTTTTACTTTCAACACTTCTGGTTAAAAAACGAGTCCAGTATCCATAATAATGCATCCAGTAAAAAGTCCAACCCTAGTTGTCCTCTTGCATCATAATCCACCAACAAAGTTGTTTAGAAATGTTTTGGACTATTTTTTGCTTGTAAATGGTGCTTGATCTGTGCATATTTCTCACCTGATCCAGATGCGATGACTTTTTCACTGAAGAAAGCAATATTGTAAGTATAGGACTCATATTTTAGCCAGTCTGAAGTTAAAGAACATATTAATGAAGAATTTATTAAATATAGAAACATATATTTTCACTTTACTGGATGATAATAAAATAAACTGGATTTGTGTGGATTTCTTGTGGATTATTGTGTTATTTTTATCAGCTGTTTGGACTCTCATTCTGACGGCACCCAGAGGATGCATTGGTGAACAAGTTATGCAATGCTAAAATTCCTCCAAATCAGTTCAGATGCACATTTAAATGCCAAAATCATGATTTTTTTTTTTTTTGTATAAAATCATTTGTCAGTCTAGTGCAAAGTGATATTTTGAGTGATTCATTTAGTATTAAACTAATCAAAGTTTCCTTTTTTTTTCTCAGTATTTTAGTTTTATAGATATGAGGTGTATATAATTATGATTATGCAAGACTCAAAGACTTTTAAGATAAATATATTCACTTGGAGCACCGAAAGTGATGTCTTTCATGTTTTTACCTGCTAGATCTTGATGAAACTTTGATGAAACACACATTTTGAAATATATAAGTTAAAATCCATTTTTATCTCTCATTAAATCCCTATAAAGTGAAGGACTGGGCATGAGTTGGGGTTTCACATGTTTCACCAAGTTTGAATCATCTGTCCCATTAGAGAACCTATCACACAGCCTTTTTTATCTTTTTCCTTATAAAAAAATAAACTAATTAATTGAATATAATAAGAGAAAAATAAAGCATTTATTTTTGCTTGTTGACCTAATTTGCCAAAGAAGCAATGTTATTTCTCAAGTGAATTCCTGTTTTAAGAACTTTAGATATTTTCACTGGAAAACATAAACATGCAACAAAATTATTTTTGCAATTTCATATGGTTAGAATGTTGTGGGGTAGAAATTACACTATTATGTTTTAATAATTCTTAAAAAACAATGGCAGTTGTTATAGCTTGCTATCTTTGATATTTAAATTTATTACCATACCAGTAACTTATTATTGAATTTACTGCCAGCGAAAAATTCCAAATAAATTCCAAAATGTATTGATATACCATTAAAATACTTAAGATAAAGACTAGGTTCATTTTCTGTTTACCAACAACAGAAGTAAAACTGCACTTCTCTGATTCATGATGTGTGTAAAGCAATGCTATTTGTACTAAAGCTTTCATTTTAGTCTTGGCATGAGATGTCAGAGTCTTTGTGGGTTGTTCTGGCAGCCTCCAGTTAAAAGGTCTTATTTTGACAGTTTTTGCCCTCGGCCATCAGCCTGCACAATTTATCTGTCCTTTTTGTTTAGATCAACCATCTTTTATCTTGTTGCTTGGCATCACATCATGATTTCCTTTATTTCATCAACTGATTGCTTATCTCTTTTCTGAAGATGTCTTATTGTTTTCCCCTGCGTTTTCCAATGCAAGTATCAATTTGCTCATAATATTAATCATTCATTCATAAAATTGTCCTCTCATGTGCTTTACAGACTGTATAAGAGGTTGTTGTAAGTATTAAACCATCCTTATTGTGTAGTACTGACTCTATACATCATCATCTACGCTCTCATAATGCACCTGCATCTAAACCCAAACATACTTCCATCAGTCCCTAAAGCAGCAGCATGCCTTCCTGCCCATCCTGTGACCTGTTTCAGCTCAGATAATTCGTTTACAAATCAGGTCAGGGAACTCGGATGCAATATCATGCGCACTACCAGGTGGTGTGTGTCCATCAGTCAGTAAGTGTATGCACTTTGACTGAATACCTTATTAGTGGAGTCTTGTGGTTCATGCACTGAAAAATTTGAACAGTTAAATGGACCGAGGACTCCCAGGGCCTTATACAATCAAGCAGACTAAATGAGGCACCCTGTGAGAAAAGAATAAGAAGAAAAAAAATGAAGCTGTAACTCGAATGTGCTGACACAGCTAAAAACACAAAGCTCTCTTTTTCTTTCCAAATTAGTAGAATTATGGTGCCCATTGATGCCAATCTAATTGCAGCTAAATTTGACGGAACTTAATGCGTCCTGGTGGAAAATTACATTTCATGAATTGAAACCATAGAATTAAAGACCAGTTAAGGGGGTTGATTGATGCATTGATAAAGTTTGGCATTACTGGATGTGAAAAAAAACATATTATAATGTTACAGGCACCTTAAGGAAATAGATCATCAAAAACTGAATTTGTCGTCATTTACTCACTTCATATTGATTCAAAGTGTATGACTTGCTTTATTCTGTGTAAATAAAATTAATAAATAAAGAAAATTAATAATGTTTGACTATTTTTATAATGAATGTCAGTGGAATCCAAAACCATACTAAACCCAACTGACTTTCATTGTATTTGAAACACAATGTGTGACTTTTTTCTGTTTAACACACAAAAAAAAAAAAACTAAAGTCAGTCAAAACAACACTGGACCCCACTGACTTTCATTGTGCGTGTGTGTATGTGTGTGTGTGTGTGTGTGTGGGGGGGGGTAATTTATATATAAATGAGTTTGTTTGTTTGTTTGTTTATTTATTTCCTCTTATCACACTTTTTTTCAAAAGTTAAAAGGGTCCAGTATCTATCTATCTATCTATCTATCTATCTATCTATCTATCTATCTATCTATCTATCTATCTATCTATCTATCTATCTATCTATCTATCTATCTATCTATCTATCTATCTATCTATCTATCTTTCTTTCTTTAATTATTCCACAAAATGACAGGATTTGACCACTTTGATGATTTTCATTTTGGGGGGAACTATCCTTATAAGAGGAGTTTTGACCTCTTATGTTCACTTCAGTTCGGCTCAATTGGCTGTTGTGAAACTCGTTTTCTAAACTTAATTGTGCACCAAACCTGAGTATGCTTGAAAACGGGGAAATAGTGTGTGGTTCATGAGGATCTCGGTATACAGTTAGCAACTGGTACGTAATGCAAGCAATCCAACCTGATTTGCAGAAGTGAACTGCTATTAATAATGTTTCATTTGTTGGACTGGGACAAAATCATCATTTCCCAGATGATTTGCATGAATAAAAACCTTTTTTGACACCTTCTCCCTCTGAATAGGCAGTGGTAAACAGCTGCGGCTAGTACTCATGTTGATGCATTGATGATCCAAATGGACACGGTTTGAAAAGCAGATCATATAATATGAAAAGAGACCTGTGGGGGAGGATGATGGAATCGAAATTGGGTTTCAGCCAAGCAGTCGAACCAAATGTGAAAACATGGCTCTGTTAACAGAGCATCTTGGCATGGTTTGCCGTGTAGTAATTAAAAGTAATTGACTAAAAGTAGCTATGCTGCTAAAGTAGCTTCACTATATTTTTCAGTGGTGTCATTATTGTAGTGAATCACATCTAGCACTGACATATTAGAATCATTTTAGTGAATCAGTTAACTTCATTGAATCACTTTGTCCTAAATGTCCTTTCTCACACATACAGTATCTGAAGGATTCTGGTAAATCAGTTCATTCTCTCTCAGTGTCATAAATTGTCCTTTATCTCATATTGAAATGTCTGATTCATTCTAGTGAATTGGTTCATCCTGAATAGTCCACTCTCTCATACGTAAAGTTGAAATATCGCTGTAATGAAGCAGTACTGTATAATCTGATTCCTTCTAGTAAATCAGTTTGTTCTAAACTGTCATTTATATGTACTGTATGTATTAATTATATCATTCATTTTATTAATTCAGTTCATCTATTCTTCTATCTCATATACAGTAGCTTCGAATTTCACTGTAAGACTAATTATAAAGATGAAATTACAAGCACCTTGAAGGAATGGTTTATGCAACAATTCAATTTTGTTTTATGTTACTCACCCTTCCAAATTCTAAATGTTTATGATTTTCTTATATAATTACGCTAACTTGCCTTCTCATTTTTTATTTATTTTTTATTTTTTAGAAAAGTAATAATTCTGCTTTAGTAGCTCAGATAAACATACAGCACTTTGGTATTAGTTTGATAACGTCTCGGACAAACTTTTGCAGGTGTACTGTAATCTTCAGACAGGCTAGTTTTCCTTCTCGCCGGGATTAAAGATTTCTTCGGGGGCCTGGCAACACTTTGTGACCTTTCAAGTAAACAACTGGAGTGATAGCATTTTCAGTTGTTTCAGCCTTAATCTTAACTGTGTTTCTGGACTCGTGACATTCTCTATATGAGATAAAGTGCTCTTTTAGCTTTTCATTCCAGCCCACTCACCAGCAGTGGGAAGTTCCCATGAGCCCGCTTGTTTGGGCAGAGCCAGAAGCAATGCGATTTCTCTCTCTCTCTCTCTCTCTCTCTCTCTCTTGCTTCTCTCGCTCTCTTCCGCTCCCTTTCCGAGAAAAATTCTGCTGTGTGCTGATAACCCAGGATCTACCTCTCTACATGTGTAATCTTCTGTAAATAATACGTGATGTACATTGTGTTCCAAGTACTTCATTTCGAGGAGGATTTTGTCCCTTCTGTTCTGTCACATGGCCAAGGATGCTGTCTGTGCTACCTGCCTATAAGCCTCTGCATATTAGACTGCTACACACATTACTATTTAACTTATTTGGAATGGAAATACAGTAAGTAATCCTAAGTTATATATCTAATCAAACTCTTCTCTCTAGTTAAATCCTTTTTAAACACGAGCGGCACATCTGATGCATAAAGATGTGGTGGAACGTCAAGAGAGTCCTGTCAGACAAGTTATTATTATAATGGTGACAAGAACGGCCGATTTGACGGTTATTCAGTCAAACAGCGTAAGGATGGAGAGTAGCTCTCATCTCTCGAGAGAGGTCAAAGTCTCATTGGTGCAATTTAACTTCAGCGCTCATGTGAAATTGATTTTTGATTGATCTGCTTGGAATCCGTACGTCAGATTTGATTTTGCATTTCCAAAACCTGGAAATTTTTGAACCTATTTTCAGCCACCTCCAAGAACGCGAAGCTAATTGACGCGTGCTTCGCACAACCCTCCTGATTTTCATCATTAATTTGGCAAGGAACATTGATTACATGTCACAACATACTGACAACTAGCGCTGAAATCAATAAAGTTTTCTACCCAGTAGGCTTAAAAAGCAAGAACGTCCCATTTAATTCCCTCCCAAAGCTCATTCGCTTGCGCAGAGCTGCTAGGATTTGATTTAAGGCTAAGGATGACCGTGCCGGCTCGAGCTGCACATCCAGTGGGACAATAACATAAAATCAGAGATTAGTTTTTCTCTGCAGCTGAAAAATCAGCCTTGACATCCTCATTTCCTGTTAAGTTGACATCAAGACCCTCATTATAAATTGATAAAATTAATCTACCTTAAAAGAAATCAGCACTTGGCTATAAAGCATTCAAAATAATGAGTTTCTGAAATCAGAGCCTCTCAGAGGCTTATGGGTAATGATAGATAGAGGACTGTCTGCTTCCATCCATACAAAAGCTCAGTCATTTTTAGCTGGATGTGTATGGTTAGATTGAAGACAGGATCTTTGAGATGCACTTGGGTTTATTTCAGCTACCATGCTTAAAAAAATAATAATAATAAAAATCAAACAAAGCCGGACTGATGTTTTTGAAACGCTTTGCTGGATTATTCTTTTCAACAGCCTTAAACACCAGCTTTGAATCCTCATTACTATTTGTGGGATGCTTCCAGGAAGTTTTTCACTACTGACAAATGACGTCTGAAATCAATTCAAAGGCTAAAGTTCAAAGCAGTTTTACATTTATACTTCTTTAACACTAAAGGATTTCTGCTGTTTATCACCATTCAGATTATGCATCACATTTATAATTAATGCACTGGATTTATCTGTATCAGGTGATTACATGTGACCTTGATGTTAATAAAAAAAATCACTTTTGTATTGCATCTAACTGCTCTCTGCGATCTCTTTCAGCTCTGTATCAAAAACTCAACATTTCACAAGCCAAGAACTGTGGGCTTTCGCATCAGGAGTGTTTAAGGAGAAGCCCCAGATCCACCGTGGCAACATCACTCTTAATTTCACCCGAACACGTCACGCCGACACATCCGTGAGCTGATGATGTGTACCAGAGATTGAACAATAGAGTGGGTGTCACCGTGAGATCTCCTGATTTGATTTCTGCATGCGAACCGTATGACAGATGAAAGGGAATTGTGAGAGAGAAGGTGCGTAGTATATAATGCAGAAAACCACGAGGCTTCTGTTTCTCAAGCATTTCGCTCCATCATATTCTCTCTCCAGGCTCTATTAAATTACATGGAGCTCAAACTGACTTTGCTTCAGATATTCTGTCAGTTCAAAGGGAAATTATGTAGGAATGGTGGAGTACGAGGAACCACCTTCGCATAATCTCATCATCCGTTGTAATGATTCAAAATCAGCTGATGTTATTAAAGAAATAGATTATCACAAGCATAACTTGCATTTTGATATAATAATAATAATAATAATAATAATAAAAGTGTATATATGTGTGTGTGTATATATATATATATATATATATATATATATATATATATATATATATATATATATTATTGAATGTTTTGTAATCATGTATGATGGTGATGATAGCAATAATTAAGTAATAATAATTTAATAATGACATGCATTACTATCATTTAAATATGTATATTGAAATATAAATACAATGTTTATTTGTTTTATTATTGAATAGCTGATGGCAATAATAATAATAATAATAATACATGCTATTAAAATGAAAAAAAAGAGAGTATCATTATTGTTGTTATTGGTGTTGTAGTTAAGGAAAAATTATATTTTTTTGTTTGTTTGTTTTTTACTGTGTATTGATTTATTCATTTATTTTGATTTTTT